>NC_061783.1:24594422-24604422 GCF_022458985.1 Mugil cephalus | reverse complement strand
TCTGTGACATTTCACATGTAAATCATGACGTCACAGAAAGTAAACGCATGCAGGCGACAGATTAATTAAGATTTCTGCAGCCGGACAATGAGTCATTTGATAAACTATTGAATTATTGCTTTGATGCGTTCACATGTGAGAGACCAGCTCCAAACATCTGGAGGAAAAGGAAAAATCTAAATTAGTGATCTGTCACAGATTCTGTTTCCTCGTCTCGTCTCCTTATTTTTCTGGTTTTAAGTGTTTAGGGGAAAGTGGAGCTCGACGGGTCCTCGGATCAGAAGGAACAAATAAATAAATAATAAATAATGAAAGAAGAAAACGTTTGAACACTATTTTAATGAGTGTTTCATGGACGTGGAGACGCCGGTGTCTCGTTAGAAGAGGACGAGGACAGTTCCCGACGTTAGCAGCATGCTGTTCGTTTTGTATCATCTCACAAGAAGAAACCTTTATATAATGTCTGTGTTTTTCTATGAGGATGAAGTTTTTTTGTTGTTGTTTTGAAGCTATGAACAAAACTTTGAGGATGTTTTGCTGCCATCTTGTGGTGAGTCCGGAGCATGACTTATACTTTAAGCCTGTAATGAATGCGTTTCTGTGCAGTTGTTCTAAAAACTAATAAATGTGGGAGTTATTTACAGGATGATGGACCTCTCTCTCTTTTCAGTTTTTTATTTTATTTTATTTTATTTTATTAATTTTTTGGAGCTGGAAGTGACCATATTTGGTCACTATATTTTTTTGCGCCCAGTTTGGAGACGTTTTCTCATTGAACTAAATGAGAAGGTGTCTCCAGACTTTTGACTGGTGGTGTATGTGCATCTGCTCAGTGTCTTTAAAGATTAAATGATCCTTTATTTCCAGTCTGAGCTCCAAGTGTATGTTAGAAAAATCTGTTTAAAATATAAAGCAGCTCTCACATTTACTTAACTCAAAGTAGATGCATCTATAATTTATATATATAAAAATATATATATATTTTTATATATATATTGGAAAATTTTTAAATTTGAAAAGTCTTCAGTGGTAAAACTTTTATTTTTATGTCAGTTTTTCCAAAGTGTTAAAGTTTTATAACTGTTGAAAACTCTGAAAGTTTCTTTCTGCATCAGCTAAAGTTTAAAGTCAGTTTTTAACAGGAATATTTAAATGTTTAAATTTCCCCTAAAAATAATAAATTCACTTCTGAACTATTTTATTTAACGAACCATGAAAACAACATTTATAACATGAACTCTAAATTACATCTCACAACAGAAAGTAGTTATATTAAACAGAATATTTTTCTTCATTTCTTTTTCTCTTATAAATAAATAAAACATATTTAATTATTTATTTACTTAATATTCTTCTCTTGGTTTATTAATATTAATAAGTTTAATATTTATGCTCCTCTGACGTGATAAACTAATAATAATAAATGAATGATAATAAAAACAGGTCTGTATTTGATCAGTTTTATTCAGGGACGATTCAAATGTCTCGCATGGAAAAGTCAGACCAGAGATAATCTGAACATCCTAAACAGTCAAAGTAAAGACTTTCCTACTTCAGCCTCGTTAAAAAAGAATAAAAACATAAAATAAATCAATCAAAATGCAGGTTTCCTCAGATGCACCTGGTTCGCTACGGTTTTATTTAAAAAAAAAGAAAAAAAAAAGAATCAGCTGTTACACATAGAAAAACAAACAGACACAAACATGTCGATTTATTAAAACTCTTGATGGTTTAAATGATTAATAATGTAATAATCTGATTAACAGTACAGACTTTACATTCATTTCTTTTTTAAATAATAAAACCTCACAGAGAACTCATTTAATCTACAGTTTACAGGATCTGATCTGGTGTTTCTTTGCTGATGACTCATCCTGAACGAAGGGGCGTGAACTAATTGTAGCCCCGCCCTCCAATCAGAGCAGACTGGGTAAACCTGGGAGGTCTAGATGATTTAATACCTTTTACATTTATCAACAGAAATATAATAATATAATAAGTCACGTCCAGTCAGATTTAACTCTTTGTATTATTTCCCTCCGCAAACGTCCCCACTCCCCATTTTAAATATTCAAATTATATTCAGCAAATGTTTGATATCATGAGGGAAACTGTTTTAGGAGAGAGCACCTGAAGTAGGAACATAAAAAAAAACAAATGTAGAAAATTTGGCAACTTGTCTGAAATAAAAGGCGTTAAAGGGTGAAGACACACACAGAATAAAGACCTGTGGACACAATGAGGACACAATGAGGACACACTGAGGACACACTGAGGACACACTGAGGACTAATCCTCGTCCTCAGCGTGTGAGACCATTAAAACAGACGCAGTAACAGTGTGAACAGGCTCAAACATTCGGCTTCATACGCTTGTTATCGCATCAGCTACACAACTGTTCTCTGAAACCTGCACCGAAATGAAACAAAAACATTTATTTTATATTTATTTATAAAAGCGGACGGGCTTCAGAGAGTCTTCATAGAGTAGGAAACAGATTTAAACGGCAGGCGGTGTCTAAAATGCTTTTTCTAGGTCGGACGGAGCCGAGGAAATAAGTTCGGGTAGAAAAGAAGCGAACCACATGCATATTAAATATACGTGTTAATAGGTTAGAAACGGAACAGCTGGCAGTTTAGAAAGGCAACACATAAAAAACGAAACGAATTAACAGGGAAAAGATGACGCCACATTAATGTCACAGTTTGTTTTTATGCAAAATTAGATCAACTCTGTTACACGTAGATGGATTTTAGTCGGAGCCGTTTAATCCCAGCGTTTAGTCACCGGTCAGCGACGGAAGCCTTAGCTTTAGCCTTTTAGCTTTAGCTTTAGCCATAGCCTTAGCCTTAGCTTAAGCCATAGCCTTAGCTTTAGCCATTGCCTTAGCCTTAGCTTTAGCATTAGCTTAGCCATAGCCTTAGCTCCTCTAATGCTAAGTCTGCAAATACACGATCTGTGTTTACAGGGTTTATTTGTTTAGGTTAGAAGAGAACATAATTTAACCACAGCAGTTTATAAGCCTGAACGCTGCTCATGAACGTGTTAGAGAGATTCTGACTTTTGTGTCTTTGAAAAGAGACAAAGACCATGAATGAGCTCAAAGTGGTTTAGTTCTGGAGGAATCAAAGCTGGAACACAGTTAAAACGTCGTTGTGTTGGTTGAATCCTTTAATGGTTTTTATGAGTGAAACCAGAGGAAAACGACATATTGGGTTTTACGATCGTAAAGTTTAAAATATGTCCGGGGAAAATGTCGATTTTCCCCACGGCCTCATCCTTTCATCATCCCATTAGCATGCTAATGCTAAACTGTTAGCCTCCTAGCAGCGGTTCTCTCCTGACTCTTGGCTGAAGTTAACACAGTTTTTATCAGAAACTCAACGAGCGACGATTCAATAATTCATGTAATAGTTTGTTCAGAGCTAAAAGCTAACAGCTAAGAGCTAAAAGCTAAAAGACTTCCAACATGGCGGCGCAGCGTAGGACCAAACGATAAAACTCCAGACCAGCTCAGGCACCTCTCAGGATGTTGTGTTTTCTCTCCAGTATCATGAACACTTTAATATTTTAATATTTTAACTTGTGTATTTGAATTTATTAAGACAGGGACCAGTCTAATGACTCCGTATTCATTCGTCTGGAAGTTCATCTAAATCTATTCTTTGAAAGTTCACTATTGCTACAACTTTTACACAGACCAGATATAATTATTTGACTTTTAAATATATGGATCAGGTTATTGCAGCGCGCTGTCCCAGGATTATTAGATATTAAAACACTGACTCTGCAGCAGCTTCACTAAAACACAGCTGCTCATTAACACGTGTGCAGACACGGATCCACGTTACTTCAGTTTGCTACGGATACTGCTCCTGTTTAAGAGTAAACTAACACACTGTCCGGTGCTACACGGTCGGCAGGAGATTAACACACGTCACAGATTCTACGTCTGCGACGTTAAATTATAACTGGAACCATGAACTCAGGGTTTTTTTTTTTTTACTTGGCTTTTGTGCATTTTTGAATTTGTTCACATCATAAAAGTGCTTTATAGGAAACTGAGTGTTAAAAATAATAATACAAGAATTAAAAACAGGTAAAATAAGCGTTGAACAGTCCCGATGGTCTGACTCTGACTCTGACTCTGAATGAAGGTGGAGGAAGCCTTCATGACCTGGTTACCACGAGCTCCCGGTTCAGTTTGTGCACAAACTAATAATAAGTTACAGCAGCACTGGTCTGAGCTGATAATAAATGTAAAAGGTTTCAGGATCTAAAAGGACGAAAACTTTAACCCTCAGACAAATTCAGGGACGTTTTTGTCCATTTGAGACAAACTTTCCTCTTCATTTTGACTGTGTCGGTTCATATGGCACAATGTTGTGTAACAAAGTCTATCTCTACACAGATTTAAAATAATTAATATATATAATTAATTAGAACACTGTAAACAAACATCCACCACCCTCCTGTGTCCTTAGTGGACAAAAAGACCCATGAAAAATAAAACTGCTATAAAAACTGAGCTCATTTATATATTTTTCATATAATCACTTTACAAAAATACCAAAAATTAAATCAATTTAAGGAATTTTAAACATTTAAATTCCACTTTGATAACTTGAAGTCACTGTTGTTGTTTTTTACAAAAAATAAATAAATATTAAATCAAACAAAATTAGCTGTTTTCCATAAAACATTGACCAGTGACCAACATTATCTAAAATATTCACTTGTTTGCATCATTAGTTTTCTTGTCAGATTTAAAATTTACGACTAAATATGTCCCATTGACTTCCATTATAACCACGTTTATTAATGTCTCAGCCATGACACAATAAAATCACTCATTCTGTGATATCAGGGTTCATTCAGGAGAAAATGGTCAGATTTGTTATTTTTAGTGTTCAGTAGTAAAATCCATTTCGCTCTATGAATAAAATGTTTGATACGTCATTAACTTCTGTCCTTGTGTCATTGAGTTTAGCAGCTTTTTGAATGTGTGACTTCAAGGATCAAACAAACTTTAAAGGGTTAAAATCCTCAAAATGACTGAACTCTTGGTCTTTTTGTAAAGTGTTGAAGTGGTTGAAGAGATTTATGCAGAAAAAATCAGAAATAAATACGAATCAGTTTAGTTTTTATAGGAGTTTCTGGATGTGGACGTTTTTGTTGGGATGATTCGATTGGATCAAGAACTTCAACCAATCGGCTGCAGCGTTGGGAGCTTTGAACGCTAGCGGGGAGTTAGCATGTAGCATGTTCGTTAGCAATTCTCTGCATGTTTGTGAGGAAAAACCTAGAGCTGCCAGTGGTTCCTGTCACCGAGGTCAAGACTCGGGTCTGACGGCTTCGCTCCACCTTTAATCCATCCAGGCGCTGGCGTCCTGATCCAGTCCCGGGACTTTTATTCCCTCATGGATCTAATTTAAAAGGCAAAATGGTTCATTTGTACTGGAGCCAACTCTAGAACATGCAGTCAGTCGACTGTTAGCAACAAACACTCTGCAGCTCGCTACTCTACATGTACAAATACTCAAACACCCTCTATCTATGACCTTTACACTTAAAAAAACCTTAACATTAATAATAATAATAATAATAATAATAATCCAGCATCCTTTTGAATTAAATATGTCTAAGTAGGATCCAGCACTCGGGCTTTTGGCACCTTTAGAGGAAATGGCGACTACGTAAAAGGAGCGAATGGAGAACGAACACACACATCAAAATAGAAATATGTACACACACAAATAGTGATTTGATCTTCTGAAAATACTCCCACGTCCTTCCAGCTCTCCCTCCTTCATCCATCCTCACTTCCTTCCTCTCACTGCTCACCTTAGTTTCATTTCATTAATTAATTAATTCATGTCCCTTCAACTCTCGCCTGAAGTTGCCGAGGAAACGATCTGAGATCAGTGGAGTTCAGCTGCAGATCTTCTTCCGTCCTCGTCCTCATTTCGCTCCGATCCATTAAGCGTGAAGGAGATTGTTGTGGTTCTGATTGTGTACGTACAGGTTGTGTTACTCCAGGATCAGTGCAGTAATAAATAAATGAAGAGTGTAAATATGAAAACTTTGAGAGCTGATCTCCATCAGTTTCCGGGCAACTTCCTCCTTCCCTTCGCACCACTTCACCTTTTCTTTTCCTTTTCAGTATTCTGAAGCCGTGGCCCCCAGACCGGCCCCCAGACCGGCCCCAGACCGGCCCCCAAACCGGCCCCAGACCGGCCCCAGACCGGCCCCAGACCGGCCCGGGCGTCTCAGTGGATACTCGGAGCAGACCGGTCGTTGCTCGTGGTCTTTTTGAGCCGGACCCCTCGTCTGATAGCCACCAGGAAGTCCTCCACCTCCCCGTACTCCGTCTCCTCCAGGAGCTCCGGGAGGGGCCGCCGCTCCCACTCCGAGGGCCGGCCCCCGGGCTGGGGCGGCGGGGAGGGCGGGTCCGACCCCTGGCCCTGCTGCTGGACCTCCCAGGGGACGGACTTGGGCGACAGCGGGGTGCCGGAGGGGGTCCGATCCTCCGGCGCCGCTCTGCTGGGGAAACCGGGCAGTTCAGGCACAGTCGGGGTCTTGACCGGGATCATGGGCGGCTTGATGGGGATGGGGCCCAGGCTGAGGCCCCCCGAGGGCCGGCGCAGGTTGGGTTTGGAGGACGGCGTCCGTCGGATGGTGGCCACGCCCGGCGTGATGACGGCGGAGGGGGCGGAGGGCAGGCCGGCGGTGGAGGCGGGGCGCTTGGACTGGAACATGCGGCGGTAGGACTGAGTGATGTCGCTGTTCCTGGGGATGGTGGACGACTTATCAAAGTCTGGGGACGCCTGCTGGTCCCCGTCCTGGTCCACACCCACAGAGTAGTAGTCACAGTCTGAGACTGAGGGGACACACAGATAGAGGCTTAAATAGAGTCTATAATAGAAACTATAATAGAGCCTATAATAGAGTCTAATAGAGACTATAAATATAGTCTATAGATAGACTCTATTATAGACTCTATTATAGACTCTATAATAGAGACTATAATAGAGTCTATAAATATAGACTATAGATAGAGTCTATAATAGAGTCTATAAATATAGACTATAGAGTCTATAATAGAGTCTATAAATATGACCCGACGTCATGACGGGATGGGGGCGAGGGAGCCCGGTGGAAGGCGGGCGCTGACTGGAAATGCGAGACTATGTACGGTTCTGGGATGGTGAGACTATAAGTCTGGGAGCTGCTGGTCCCGACTGGTCACACCACGAGTAGTAGTCAAGTGAGACTAGGACACAAGACTATAATATAGAGACTATATATAGAGACTATAGATAGAGACTATAGATAGAGTCTAGAATAGAGTCTATAATAGAGTCTATAATAGAGTCTATAATAGAGTCTATAATAGAGATAGAGACTATAATAGAGTCTATAATAGAGTCTATAATAGAGTCTAAAATAGAGCCCCCCCCCCCCCCACTACCTTGTGAGGGGATGGTGTCCTCGGAGCAGCAGGGGGTGTTGGTCTGGCTGCTGTAGCCGCTGGAGCCCTGGACAGAGTCTCTGCTGGAGCCGTGGATGTCCAGCTGGAGGCCACGGGCCAGAGCTTTGGCCAACTCCTCCCGGGTCTCCCTGTCCACCTGGGGGAGGGGGAGGGGGGTTGGGGGTCAGGACGTCCTCATTATTATTCATGGGTATAGAACATGTAAACTCTCCTGAACACTACGCCTTTATTTCATTTCATTTCATTTCATTGTTCTGACCTTGGGGGACGTCAGGCCGTGGCTTCCTTTAACCCCCCCCTGTGGCTCCTCCCCCCCCTGCGTGCCGCCCTCCTGGTGGCTGCTGGGATCTGTAGTGTCTCTGCGGCTGCTCCTCTTCAGGGTGTTGACCAGGGGCTGGTCGTAGGGACCTGGTTTGGCCCAGTCCTGCACACACACAGTCACTGGCTCTTAGTCTGAGCACTGGATTAACGGGAGGGAAACGTTTAGGAAAATCAGAATCAGATCAATTTCCTGCTCTTTATAAACTGTTTAGTTCCTGGAAGGTTTCATATTTATTTATAATGTATTTATATATTATTATATATTATAATATATTTATCAGGGCTACTGGCCCCATTAATAATGGTTAATTATTATTATTAATCATAATAATTACTTTAACAATGATAAACAATAATAATATTGACAAAACAATTATATTATTGCTACTATTGTTGTAATTATTATTATTAATAATAATATTAAACTAATCCGTTTATGTTTTAATATTTTATATTTTTTATATTTATATTGTATTGTATGTTACTATATATTTTATTATTATTACTTTATAATATTTTGTATGATTTTATTTTATTCTTAGTAGCAGTAGTAATAGCAGTATTTTTTTTTATTACTATTTTACACCTGTACTTGTTTAAACTAATGACTGATTTCCTGTTGCATAACACACTGAGCTCTTTAGTTTTTAGATTTATTTTATTCTGATTATTAGTTAGTATTAGTATTATTATAATTAGTTTTATCATATTGTTATTTTGTCATTTCCCATGTGGATCAATGGAGTCGATCCAAATCTAAAACAGCTTGACCCTGGTTATAAAGTGTCTGATTTTTTACAGCAGGAAGCTGGTTCAAAGGTTTTAAACCATGAGACATGAAACATGCACCAAAATATCAGAGTCTGGTAGAAAGATAAGAAGTAAAATAAGAGGATGAAGACAGAGCTGCAGGAACGAGCTGAGAGGAGAGGACGTCACATGACATCAAATTCAAATCACATCACATGACACCACATGACATCACATGACATCACGTCACATGACATCACATCAGGAGGATGGAGGTGGAGGTGAAGGTGAAGGTGGAGGTGTGGGTGGAGGTGGAGGTGAAGGTGGAGGTGGAGGTGGAGGTGAAGGTGTGGGTGGAGGTGGAGGTGGAGGTGAAGGTGAAGGTGTGGGTGGAGGTGGAGGTGTGGGTGTGGGTGGAGGTGGAGGTGGAGGTGGAGGTGGAGGTGTAGGTGTGGGTGTGGGTGTGGGTGGAGGTGGAGGTGTCGGTGTGGGTGTGGGTGGAGGTGTGGGTGTGGGTGGAGGTGTGGGTGGAGGTGGAGGTGTGGGTGTGGGTGTGGGTGTGGGTGGAGGTGTGGGTGGAGGTGGAGGTGGAGGTGGTGGTGGAGGTGGAGGTGTGGGTGGAGGTGGAGGTGAAGGTGAAGGTGGAGGTGGAGGTGTAGGTGAAGGTGAAGGTGGAGGTGTGGGTGGAGGTGGAGGTGAAGGTGGAGGTGGAGGTGGAGGTGAAGGTGAAGGTGGAGGTGGAGGTGTAGGTGAAGGTGAAGGTGGAGGTGTGGGTGGAGGTGGAGGTGAAGGTGGAGGTGGAGGTGGAGGTGAAGGTGTGGGTGGAGGTGGAGGTGGAGGTGAAGGTGAAGGTGTGGGTGGAGGTGGAGGTGTGGGTGTGGGTGGAGGTGGAGGTGGAGGTGGAGGTGTAGGTGTGGGTGTGGGTGGAGGTGGAGGTGGAGGTGGAGGTGTAGGTGTGGGTGTGGGTGGAGGTGGAGGTGTCGGTGTGGGTGTGGGTGGAGGTGTGGGTGTGGGTGGAGGTGGAGGTGTGGGTGTGGGTGTGGGTGGAGGTGTGGGTGTAGGTGGAGGTGGAGGTGTGGGTGTGGGTGGAGGTGTGGGTGTGGGTGGAGGTGGAGGTGTGGGTGTGGGTGTGGGTGGAGGTGGAGGTGGAGGTGTGGGTGTGGGTGTGGGTGGAGGTGTGGGTGTGGGTGGAGGTGTAGGGGGGGTGAGTGAGATCAAACCTTCCAGGACGGGACTCTGGACGACGGGACGGCTCCGAGCCCCGAGGGGCCGAGAGGAGGGAGCTCTGCAGGCTGAGACCACGGCCAGGAGGGCGACACGGACGAATAGGAGGGCGAGGAGATGGGGGAGGTGGTGGAGGAGTAGGTGAAGTATGGAGGGTGGAGGTGGGAGTCCTGGGCCCCAGCGTGATGGAGGTCAAAGCCGTTTGACAACTGA
>NC_061783.1:24566922-24589422 GCF_022458985.1 Mugil cephalus | reverse complement strand
GAGCTGAAAGGAGAGAAGAGACTGGAGGAGGGAGGAGGTGAGGAGATGAGGAGTGAGGATGTGAGGAGAGGAGGAGGTGAGGAGATGAGGAGGTGAGGAGGTGAGGAGGTGAGGAGATGAGGAGGTGAGGAGATGAGGAGGTGAGGAGATGAGGAGATGAGGAGGTGAGGAGATGAGGAGATGAGGATGTGAGGAGATGAGGAGGTGAGGAGGTGAGGAGATGAGGAGGTGAGGAGGTGAGGAGATGAGGAGATGAGGAGGTGAGGAGGTGAGGAGGTGAGGAGAGGAGGAGGTGAGGAGGTGAGGAGGTGAGGAGATGAGGATGTGATGAGAGGAGGAGATGAGGAGATGAGGAGGTGAGGAGGTGAGGAGGTGAGGAGGTGAGGAGGTGAGGAGATGAGGAGATGAGGAGATGAGGATGTGAGGAGATGAGGAGATGAGGAGGTGAGGAGGTGAGGAGGTGAGGATGTGAGGAGATGAGGTCCAGTCTCCTCCAGGTCATAAACCATGACCTGCAGGACTGAGAACCTTCACAGACGTAACAAACCAGGGAACGATCGACCACATCAGACAAACCTCTGATTCATTTTTAAAACTCGTCTTAAAACACATTTTTACTCCGTGGCTCCTGTTTGTGGCTTCAGTGTTTTTTATTAATGGCTTTTAAATGTTCTGACCCGTGTGCAGCGCTTGGTTTTGGCCGTGGTTGTTTTTAACCTCTCATCGTTCCAGCCTCTTCAGGACGAAGCCAAAATAAACTGAACTCTGTTAATGAACATGTTGGAGTTGATTCATGGTCTTTGTCTCTTTTAAAATCAAGACTGAAGTTTCTGTCAGTAAAGTCAGAATCTCTCTAAGTGGTTTAGTTCTGGACGAATCAAAGTTGGAACACAGTTTAAAAGAAGAAGAAGAAGTTTTGTGTTGGTTGAATCCTATAAAGACTTTTATCAATGAAACCAGAACATGTTGCATAGATCTGTGACTGTGACTGGTCCAAAAAGCTGCTGCTGTGATGTAATGGACGACAAACACTGCAATGCATTGTGGGCTGCATCTGTGTTTTGTTGTTGTCCTTGTAGCGTGTTAGCATAAACGTTAGCGATGTGAAGTGTTAACAGTTCTCTCCTTAAAGTGGCAGATTTAAATGGAGGAATCAATGTAGACAAATCATCTCTGACCCTAAAAATGGCGCCTGGGACCTAAAATGCATCGTTTGATCATATAAATAAAGTTTGGTTGCGTTGAACCTGGTGCGTCTATAAACCCTGTCCTCTCTGATGTGTGTCTTTGTCCCCGTGTGTGGACGTCTCACTGACCACGACGGGTCTCAGCATGGACACGAAGCAGCAGAAGCGACTCCTCTCCTCCACCAGCGCCTTCCTCACCGCCTGCTTCTCCGTCTCCTCCAGCAGGAGGAACTTATCGCTGACGTCCTGCATCGCGCTGTCCAGCTGAGGCTGCAGGTCCCCGCGGCCTGGACGCACAACAACAATATAACAACACAACAACACAACAACACGACAACACAACAACAATATAACAACACAACAACATAACAACAACACGACAACAACAACACAACAACACAACAACACGACAACACAACATGACAACATGACAACATGACAACACGACAACACGACAACACAACAACAACAACATAACAACAACACGACAATATAACAACAGAACAACAGAACAACAGAACAACACGACAACACAAAAACACAACAACATGACAACACGACAACATGACAACACAACAACACAACAACATGACAACACAACAACACGACAACACAACAACATGACAACACGACAACACAACAACATGACAACACAACAACATGACAACACGACAACACAACAACAACAACACGACAACATGACAACATGACAACACGACAACATGACAACACAACAACACGACAACACAACAACACAACAACAACACGACAACACGACAACATGACAACACGACAACACGACAACATGACAACACAACAACACAACAACAACAACACGACAACACGACAACACGACAACACGACAACACAACAACAACAACATAACAACAACAACATAACAACAGAACAACAGAACAACACAACAACACGACAACACAACAACACAACAACATGACAACACGACAACATAACAACACAACAACACAACAACATGACAACACAAACAACACAACAACACAACAACACAACAACACAACACATACAACAGACAACACTAACATGACACAGACAACACAAAACAAACAACAAACACGACAACAACAACAACACAACAAAACACACAACACGACAACATGACAACACAACAACAACAACAACAACAACAACACAACATAAAACCAAACACACAACAACACAACAACACAACAACACACAAACAACAACAACATACAACAAAACATCAACAACAACACAACAACAACAACAACAACGACAACATACAACATGACAACGACAACACGACAACAACAACACAACAACAACATGACAACAAACAACAAGACAACATAACAACACACAAACAACACAACAAACACAACAACACACAACACAAACAACAACACAACATGACAACAACAACAACAAAACAACAAACAACATGACAACACGACAACAACAAACAACAGACAACAACACACACACAACAACAACAACAGACAACACAAACAAAAACAACACAACAACACACGCACAAAACAACAACCAAATCAACAACACAACACACAACACAACAGAAACAACAAACAACAACAACGAACAAATGCAACCAAGAAACTCAACATAAAACACAGAAACATTATAAAAATATGAAAGAAAAAACAAAAATTAACAAAAAATAACAACAAACGATATGATTAACCAATTTAACATTAAATCATGATATTGACATTTATTGCCAGGATCAGAAAGACATTATTGATTAATAATATATATTAAAATATTTAACTAAATATATTTCATAGTATGATTAACTATTTATTTAATTGATCATTTTATCTGATCCGAGGATTCACGAGAATTTGTTTATATTCTAGATTAAACTATTATATTTTCTTAGAGAAAAATCATTTAATTCTCATTTTAAATGAATTTTAAATTTAGTTTTACTAGATAATACTTTTATGTTACTTATTGTTTTTACTCGTGGTTTTTAACAGTGTTTCTTTCATGTGTATCTAATTTCCCTCATGGATCATTAAAGTTAATCTAAGTCTATAAAACACCAGAACGTACTAAAGTAATAAAAATGACAAAGATAAAACATCGTCCTTATGGTTAAAAGTGATTTTTCTTCTTCGCCTCTGACGAGGACGTGACCTCCGCGTTTGTTTTCCTCGCTGATGACATTTAATCCGGTTCGGTTGGTGGATGTTTCAAAGACAGAAAGAGAAACAGGAGGAGGACGACAGAGAGATCATGTCTTCACAAACTAGAGTGGAGCCATTAAACCACATTAAAGGGGAAACAAGAAACCGCCGGTATTCAAAGTCAGAACAAACCCTCATTAATCTATTTCATATCTGGATTAGTCAACAACCACATTAACACAGACAGCGCTGCTTTGATGAGACGTGTCCTAACGTGTCCTAACGTGTCCTAATGTGTCCCAACTGGATCCGGGACACATTCATCTGCTTCCTAGAATCTACGTATGAACACTGATCTGGTTTCTAGGGTTCAGGTGTGAACACTGATCTGGTTTCTAGAATCTAGGTGTGAACACTGATCTGGTTTCTAGAGTTCAGGTGTGAACACTGATCGCTATAGCGTTAGCGTCTGGACTGTTGTAGAAGTGTAAACCGTGCATTAGCTCGTATTCAACAATCACTCCTGATCTGTCTCAGACCAGAAAATCATTAAAACTCCTTCTCTGAGTCGCTCTGGACGTCATGAATTAATCATTAGAAGGAACATTAGGATTAATCCGCCACAGAAACTAGTCCCTGATCAGGTCGACTACGAGCTACAGACCAAGTACAACAACTGAGCCATGGGACTGTTGACAATAACAGAGTAAAATAAAAAAAGGTCTGTCGCAATTTTCCAGAACTCAGCTTGGACCACATCACATTTAATCAGCTGATCTCATGACTGACGGCCATTTGTTTTTCTACTCTCCTCTTTAAGGCCTTTAAGTCTCTCTCGGTAAACCCGTCTCCAGAGTTTGAGAAGAGACACAAACATGTAATTAAAGTTCCTCTTTCCTCCAGTGAGAGTCGAGGCCAGGCCTGTGGTCGGCCTCATACACGGAGACAACTTTTCCAGGCAGACGCTTCGGTGATAAAGAGACACAGAGACACAGAGACGGGTGGAGAGGACGTCCACAGGCAGGAATGTAACTCTGGTTTCCCACAGGATCCAGAGACTAGAGGAATCACTTCATCCTGGATTCTCTCTCCTCTTTTTGTCCAATGTGTCCCAGTGAGGGACCTTCTAGGTCCTTCACTGGGACACTTCTAGGACACTTCTAGGTCTCTGTTCACATGGAGACAATATGTCTCCAGCCTGGTTTCCATGGAGACTGAATCAGATATACAAAAGTTTACGTCCAAACATCAAACTCTATAGAAGTTTACTGATGAAGAGCATCGCATCTAGTGGAAATACAGGAGAAGAAGAAGAAGAAAGAGGAAGGAGAGGAGGAGCAGGGATCATATCAGGAGGGGAAGAAGGAGAGGGAACGGGAGAAAAGGAGGAGGAGATGAAGAAAGATGAGGAGAAGGGGACAGAAGGAGGAGAAGATGAAGAGGAGCAGAAGGACGAGGAGGAGATAGAGAGAAAAGGAGAATAAGAAGATGGACTAGTTCTAATTTTCTCTCGTTCCATTAATCAGAACTCATCTTTTCTTCTAACTCCATCTCTCCTCCCTCTTTCTGATTACATTCATTTCATTCCAACATAGTTTCCTCCTCCTCCTCCTCCTCCTCCTCCTCCTCCTCCTTCATACCGGGGCAGTAGGGAGTTTCCTCTGGGCCATAATAATCTGGGAGAGCCCTGGATCAGCTCAGACCACATGTGAGGTTCCTCAGGGTTCATGCCCGGGTCCTGTTGGTTTCGTGTTAGAGGCTCAGTTCAACACTTTGAGTCTCTGAGTCAAAAACAACAACGGAGCTTTTTGTTTCCAGTCATAATTCAGCCCCATGACTCAGACTGGAACGACTTGTTCCAAAAGCAGGAGCTGTTTACTTACAAAGCAGCAATACTGATAATTGATATTATTATTATTAAACCATGCTAAGAAGCTGATGCTCAATATAAAGTCCAGCTGAACCCGTTACGTCTTCTATAAACAGATATCGTCATGGTTTAGATGCAGAATCTGGAGGAACGAGGTTTTAGGTTTCTGTTTGTGGTCTGAACCGGTTTTGGTTTCATGCAGGTGAGAAGTGTTTTTAAACTGCGCATATTTAAACGCCCAGATCCTGGTGTTCAGGGTCGATAACTGGACCGTGAGCAGTGGTCTCAGTCCGGGTGGTTATCATCTATTGTCCGGGAATAAATGGCTACGACCGAAGGACCAGAATCATGGGGATCCCAGATCTGATCTGGTCGTAAACCAAAACATTCATCCAGGTTTTTGCTGCGACGTGAGACACCAGCTGTGTTTCCATTTCAGCTTTACCCTAAATAAAAGTGATATCACTGAGGTTTCCTTGAAGTGTAAGTGGTTTCCATCATCTGTTTATTATTGAGACATTTAGGTTTTGTGTATTTCTAGGGTGAATGGAAACACAGCAAATGTCTCACGGCTCATTTCTTCCAGTTGTGTCCGTCACCATGTTAAGCTCCGCCCCCAAATGATTTGATTGGTCCAGCAGATCTTTGCAGGAGCAGAATCAGTTCCCAACAGAGAGACTCCCCCTGACCCATGAAGCAGAGATGTTGCTTCCATAAAGATCCCTCAGGCCTCAAAGTCTATTTTTCTTTTAGTTCTGACTTTTTATACGTACCGGCCGACACATGCAAACGCTTCGATAGTTTCAGTGTCACACTTTTGCTTGTTCAGTAAGACAAAGAAATGTCCTTGGTTATTGCCTCGGTTGCGTTCAGGCTCTCACACAGTGTGGCGACATTTCTCTGCCGACCACAGTGGGCGGCGTTTCATATATTTCCACGTTGCTTTAGCGTCAGAAAAGTGTCCCAGTTAATTCCCTCATTTATATGTGTGACATATTAAAACCACAGTGGAAACTGCAGGAAGCTTTTCCAAACAAAGAACAACGACTCACCAAAGACATCAGCTGGACAGAGCAGAGCATGATGGGACGCCACGAGGAGGGATGGAGGCAGTTTATTGGAAAAGAAGAAAAAACATGTTTGTCATTAACTTTTAAACACAACTCCCACCAATGAAACCCAGCACAGCGTGAACCCGTGACTCTCTGCAGGACGGACAAACCTTTCTTGGCTTTCTTCTGCAGCTTCAGGGTGTCAGATGATCTCTTCTTGATCTCCTGACGGGCCTTCTTGTACTCTGTGCAGGATCAGGGACAGAAACAGTGTGAACAGAGTCAGGACAGAACAACATGCATGGTTTTTTATTTCTTTATTTGTGTTTGTGTGTGTGTGTGTTTGCGTGATACCTTTGGCATGGTCTTTGTCCAGAGTGTTGGCGACTCTCTTCCACTCCTCCATCTGCTCCTGTAGAGGGTTGATCAGACAGTCCAGAAAAACCCTGAAAACACACACAAACACACAATTTAGAGACAACAATGAAACCCAGGAACAAAATAAAGGCAGATTTGGTTGAAGGTTTGTGTTCAAGGGAAGAGTCTGGACTAAAAACACACTTCAAATATCCTACCAGCAAGTTTATAACTTTCACTTTTACTTGGTTAGTTCATTATAAAGATCTGTAATGAAAACTCAACATCTTACCAACCTGACAACGCACCTGATTTTTAAGAGAAACAGAAACTCTAGAACAAGCTAAGCCTTTGGGATTCCTTGACTTAGTGAAAGTCAGACTCATTTCCTCATTAGATTCTTGCCGTCTCATAGTTTGTTGGGTTTCCATTAGTGGCCGTGGAGCAGGACACATCGGGGACACTTTGCTTTGTGTCAGGAGACAACTGGAAGTTTTTGTGGGTCGATGTTGGCGCGTTATATCATCGTCTGAGGCTCTAACTGTGGTGATATCAGTTACTGTAGCTCCACATATCGACCTGACTGACCCCCTCCCCACACTGGGAGCGTCAATGGACTCATGCAGAGAACGGAAGATGAAGAAGAGGAGGAGGAGCAGGAGGAGGAGGAAGAGGAGGAGGAGAAGGAGGATGAGGAGGAGGAGGAGCCGGAGGAGGAGGAGCAGGAGGAAAGTATCGATGAGGAAATGTTGGTGAAGGAAGAATGATGTTTAAATCAGACTGAGAAGATGGAGGAATGTGAAGCTGAAACAGGAGGAGGAGGAGGAGGAGGAGGTTGCCATGGAGACCCGGGAGGAGATGCTACACCTGTTCATCTCACACAAACAGATCTACTCACATGGAGAACTGGCGGAGTTTGGCCTCGATGCTGCGATGCCTCATGCACATCCTGGTGAGGGCTGAGCCGATGTCCCTGGTTCCTCCTGACAACAGACGCACAATCTGTTAGTCAACACTCACACATTCAATCCTAAAAAATCTTTTAACGCGATGCTTTCAGTGAAACAAAGAAATGAATCAAAGGTAGTTAATGCCAGAGTTCTGTCTGACACATCATCACTTTCAGAATATTTCTATGATTAATAACTGACAACAAATAGAAAGAAACAGAGCACGGCTCCAACTCTACTAACATTCACCTGAACAACACAAAACCGTTAAACGAAAATGAGCAACAATGGAATAAAATGCATCAATAATCTGCACAAATCACGGACCGTACAGCTTCCTCTCTCACTGGTTCATCAGAGGAACCAATAAGTCCAGGTGGAGATAACATGACCTGGATGTTTATTGCACCATGAAACAACAAAACTTTGCTGGATGTTTAGCGTCTATGAGAACATGTGACGGTTCCTCTGTGGATTTAGTTTGGTTGAATCCGTGGTGTTTAGGTTCTATTAGTCTAATTCTTATCAGAATATGAGTCATTATGAGGTGTTTTAGTGTCTCAACCAATCTGCACACAAATGGATCCTGCAACCAGTCAGAGGCACGAATGACTTATATGAACCAGTGTTGGGTGGTCAAACCAAATACAGATTCATGGTGTTGCTGCGAGGTTTGGTGAAGGTGAGATAGTCCAGTTGTTTGGAGGTTTTTTGGTTTCAAAAAATCTGACATCGACCAAACAAACATTTATCCAAGTGTCACTACTTTTTTGCGATAAGTTCACACACCACACGACATTTCTCACACTGAGAAGTGATGAAACTCAATGCACATTAATAACAAACTATATATAACAGAGATTAATAATATATGAAAGAAAGAGGCCACAGCTTCTAGAATCAGAGACCTGTCAGCCAATCAGAAAGTAGGATTTCTGGTTGCCAGGCGAAATAACTGCACGGTAACCACACCCTCCACTAATGCTGTTAATAAAAGAGTTTATTTGGTTTAAAGGAGTTTGTTCTTTATTGAGTAATAGACTGATAAATAATTATTATTAACACACTTCAGAGATCTATGAGCCTGCATCGCTTTTCTAAAAGACATGTGAGAAATGTGCTGAGTAAAAGTTCTGTATTTTGACTTTCATTCATTAGAATCACGAGTGTCTCTCCTTTGTAAACAGCGTCATTTAACCTGTATTACTACAAGTGTGGAATTAGGGATTATAACCGAGAGTTAACCCCCATACGTCTGTCCTCCAGGCACCACATGAAGCCACATGAAGCCACATGAAGCCACATGAAGCCACAAATACTTCGATTGTCAGATCTTTGCTGGAGCACAGTCAGTTTCCAACGGAGACTCTGAACCAACTTCTCTACCTCCAGCTTCCAGCCTTAAGGTTTGTTCTTTAGTGGATGAAGATGCTTCTCCATGAATCTGGACCGATCAAAGAACACGAGTCTAAAACCCTTTAATCCTTTGCACAGTATCACGTTGGACTTTGAACCTTTAACTGAAGGTGAATCTGAGCCCCAGAGCTTCTCATAACTTTCCATTAAATTGAAGAAGAGTTGGACCTTTCGCAGGCAGACGGGTTCGGTGTGAACCTTGCTCAAGGACACTCCAGCGGGGCGGAGGCCATCCGGTCACGGAGCTGATTGTCACTGCAGCAGAAGCTCCACAGGCACCAGAAGGAGCCAGATGGTTGTCCCCTCTCTCCCCCAGAAAAGAGCTCTCCCTCCTGGGGAAAGGTTGAGCCGAGCTCTGCCTGTCAGCCTGGAGCTCGTGTCCCTGCACATGTCAGGACGTTTATTCTCAAACTTTGGCCTCAACTTCATCCCTAACGCACATTTTTTGGATTTCATACGCTGCACTCTGATCTCTAATCAGCTCCTCACGTCTTTTTTCTCTTAGGTTGATAAACGTGTTCTCTCGGTGTCTCTGAGCTCCTGGGACGGGAGGGTTAGTACAGGAAGGAGTGTGTTGGATGGGGTGGGGTGACGAGCACTGCAATGCACCACTGACTCCTCTTCCTCTGCTCTTCTATCTCGTCTTCAGCGTCTTTACAGCCACGACGGGGCAGCAGCTCAGACTCAGAGCCTGATATGAGCAGGACATAAACATGACGTAAGGTTTTAGGGATATTTCTGTGCTGGTTTTAGAGGAAAACTGACAAACGTAATTTCACTAAAGTCAAAAACCAAAATCAGGTTAATCTGTGAATAGTTATTGAGACTGTAACGTACTCTATGTCCTCAGTCCATTCTCTTCTTTCACTCTTTCTTTTTTAAGTCTTAAACCTTTCAAACAACTTTTCTTGGATTTCTTTTAACGTCTAACTTCATCCTTCCTGACCAGCAGAGACGGTGCGTTCATAGAAACGTGTCAATGTGTCCATAGTTTCTACCTCCAACCCTTTTCCTTCCAGCCAGTTCTACCTTCATCGTTTGCGCTGCAGCCTCGATCTGTCCTTGTGTCTTCAGTAAATATTCATTGTGACATTTGTCTTTTCCTTGTTGAACTACAGTTGTGTGTCAAAGTTGCACATTTTAGTTTTGTTTCTAAAATAAATGAACCTTGGTCTGTGTATTTTTCTGCAGCAGTTACCGGTGGATATTTTAGATACGGTGGAGACGACTACTGAGATATTTCTGCAGTGAATGCTACTTCCTTCATTTATTGTTTGTTACTGATGCTGAGCAGATAAACTCTGCATGGATCCATGTTTCAAGCCTTTATTTGTGCCACAGTGAGGAAGCATCGCTCCTCGTCCTCTTTCACACCGTCTCTCTCTTCACACGTCATCATCCGCTGTCTCCCACCATGTCTCACTCTGTCCTTGTCCTCTCTCCTCGTCCTCTCTCCTGACTCTTTTAGACGAGACGCTACCTCCTCTCTTCTCACCTCCTCTCTGCTGCTGCTGCTTCTCTGTGAGAAACGAGGTGTCAAAGCTCAGCATCCATGCAGGATGACTTGCTTTCAGCCGGGAGCGTCGGCAGAACTAAACCGGAGGTTTAACTGCAGAGCTTCAGACGCTGTTCGCTGATGAGCTTCATCTGGAAGGTTTACTCGACCAGAACACGCTCGTCCAGCTCCAGATTCGGATGTTCTGATGGTTCAGACTTCTGGCCTCAGTTTCCAGTGCAGCTTTTTATTTCTCAACCTGCACCTTCGGCTGCAGATCTCAGCACCACAGCACTTAGAGACGAAGGGTTTAAGCCGAAGCGCTTTGTGTGCATGTGGAGTTCAAAGCTTCAGTTTCCAAAGCTGAACACAAACACAGGGTGAAACAAAGGGAAGGTGATCGCTCCAAGAAAACAGCTGAGGGAAGGTAATGTGATCTAATCCAGCCTCAGGTTTTCAGCGCTGAGCCAAGACGCTGCCTGGACAAGTCCTCCACAAAAACACAAAGCTGCTGCTGAGTCTTCCATACTTCACTTCAAACGTCACAGACACTAGTCCAGCTCCTGCAGGGACACAATCAGACCAGTTTACAGCTGAGGAACCAACCCGGTGTCAGACCCAGACGACCCAATTCACTGGGACAGAGCGGCGTCTCTTCAGTCTGCAGACTCAACAGCCCTGGGGGTCAAAGACCAACGAGACGTGAGAGCATCGTTCTTCAGAAACAAAGACAAATCTCCTCTTCTAAATGAATCTGTAGGAAACTTCTGATTCTGTACTTTGCTCCAGTGTTTCCACTTTACAGCTGCCTCAGGACTCAGACTCATGTTAGCAGCATTCACAAATACAAACACCAGGAGCAGCCTCTGGTTCAGGGCCTCGGCCTTTGATAGACCAGAGACTGAACCAAAAACCCACCGGATTAGTGGGCTCCACCTGAGCCACGTCTACGTTTTCCTTATCGTTGTAATGGGACGATAAACTTCACACCAATAAACTTATATTTAATATAAGAAGAAGCAGAAGTGTCTTGTTGCAGATGATCATTTAAATACTTGATAGAAATAATCCCATGATGAATGTTTTTATGCTTCTATAATGTTACCAGGATCAGATCATCTCACAAGCGTCAGCAGATTTCTACAGTGACAAACTTCCACTGAAGCAAATTCCACCGGAGGCGACAGAGACTGGAAATAACCTTAATTTAAAAGAACCTGGTCAAGACTCCTGACCGATATTCTTCCCTCGAGCGACTCTGGTGGACGCGGAGAAACCGGGCGGACGAACGGACGTCGAGGAGCGACCTGGAATCTGAGGCTGGAATTCAAAGCGACTCCCACTGGGACGTGAACTCATTCCTGCAGGAGCTGCTCCACACGAACGCTGGAGGAACTGGAGCAGCTGAACATGGGCCCAGCAGGCGGGCCAGTAAATCACCGTCCTGCACCATCACACTATATTTCTTGTCTAGTTGCTGCAGGGAGGTTACGGCTGCAGAGCTATTTTTGAGAAGTGGAGCAGGAGGGAGGAAGAAAAGAAAGAAGATGAGGAACCCACAGGATTCAACAGGAGAGAGAAGGAAGCATTAAAGTCTCAGACGTAGCTCTTGTTGCTAACGCTAACTCCTCTGCTTCCTGTGTTCTAGCTGAACCACAGAAACCTGCAGCCAGTGACCTCCTTCTTTTAATTATGTCAGTAACTGAACGTCACGAACACATTAAACACTCAGAGGAACAGTTCACTACGTTCTCCAGTGAATTTATTCCAATCTACATCCTCTTTCCTGACGTAGAACCAGCGGCACAAAGGTGGAAACTCAACTGGAGAACATTAGATTTGTTCCCTTTATTATCATTAAATGCAATCTGCTAATAATTAATATTTCATGTGTCTCAGTTATTCAGCTTTTATACATTTTTAATGTTACATAGATTTTTATGTTGTTATTTGACTTAATGGGAGCAGCTGCAACAGAAACTATTTCCTTTTATATAATAAAATATTCTGGTTCTGTTTTATACATCTATCTATATATCATCCATGGGAAAAATTTAAAAAGTTAAATAAAAAATGAAAAGAGATTTTAACCGTAGCAGAAGTGGTGGATTCTTTGCAACCTTTGGTTTTACCTGAGAAAACAGAAATATTAAGTAGTTTCCAATAAAACGTGTTTAACTGGCTCCTGCTCCGGGTTTGACTTCAGTTAAAGTTAAAGTTTTTACTGCATTTGTGCAGAAGAAACAGAGTTTTAGGTCAGTTTATAAAAGCTAAACCAGAACTTTAAGCCAGAAGTCTGATCGGTTCAGTCCCTTTAAAAGCAAATGTTTAAATTAACATCCATCAGACTTTAGATGAAATCAAACTTCACAGAATGTGAATGAGCTTCTGCAGCCAGAACCCTGCAAACAGCTCAGCATCCTCAGCTTTTATCCGAGCTGCAACACCTGAGCTCCACAAAACCAACGAAGAAGAAGGAGGCGGCGGCCTGTGGGGTCCAGGACCAGCCGGTCTACCGAGGCCCCCGTTGAAGCAGCTGCAGGGTCTTGCCTGCCGGTTGCATCAGTCGTCTCTGTCTCTGCATTTAGCCAAGGTCACTTTACCACTTCAACGCGTCTCGCATGTCAACAAGCAGCAGAAGCATCTCTTTAATGCAGAGGCACAAATACCCGCGTCCAGCCGCTACACGGCGTCAAAGGTCACAGCGAGCTCAGCTGGATACGAGAAGGAACGAGGGGTTTAGATCTGGTCTCAGACGTCTCATTCAGGAGCCGCTCTGCAAACACTTAAACACCAGCTCTGAACAGATTCTACGAGATCATATTAAAGACTTTTAGAATCTAAGGACAAAAAGGAAATATTTGCATATTTCTAAGGGCAGAACATCTCGTTTAAAAAGGTCAGAACTGAAGGAGACGATGGACCAAACGTGTCCTTTATTTTGCTGCGTAGCTGCAAACATGAGAGGGTTAATGAGTCAGTGACGCCGATATTCATTTTTAATATTTGCCAGATTTATGCAGAAGTATTTAAAAACAAGGAGCTGAGTTTAAACTTTTAAAAAAAATGTGCCTGATTCAGAGTGTTTGATTTGTCGTGAGCCAGATTTTTACCTCTGAGCTCATTGGTCTGAGCCGTAGAACACGTGTGACGGAGCGTTTGGAGTAAAGTGAATTCCTCGCAGCCCGTCCAGGGTCGACGGGGTCGTACAGTCCTGGAATACCACACACGGACCCGGGGAGGGAGCGGCCCCAGGATGCCAGGCGGCTCAGGCGGCTCAGGCTGCAGGCCCGGGATGCCTGTGTGTGGGGGGGGGTTTTTACAGTAGAGTCCTGGGATTCTCTGAATATTCGTCCTCTCTGATTACGTCCTGCAGCTGAGAAACGTTCATGACCACTTGCTTCAGAATTGTTTGCTGCTGCAGGTGTTTCTGAATCAACCGTGGACACACATTTATACATTTTTCCGACTGCTGAGCCGTTACGGTTACAGCCGACACGCTGGGGGGGGGACTGTCAATCATCAGCGGGGGGACAGCTGGTGTCCAGTCAGCTGCTCACTGATCTGCAGCTCTGAGCACAACACAGGAAATAAATCACAGGAGCAGGAGTGGATCCTCTCGTCTTTTCACCTGAGAGACTCTGAGTCCATGTTGGAGGGAACGGACGCGTTTTGTGCTTTTTGTAATATTAGTTGTGTGAAAATCATTCTGCAGATGAAATAATCTCTGAAACAGATGGAATCCAGTTGCTGCAGGAACTGAGCAGTGACATCCAGTTAACTGTGACACAGTATGATGTAGGTTAATACATTAAATATGTTTATATGCACAAACATCTTTAACACGAAGCTTTTTCTTTCTAATTGATTTAATTTAATGTAGTGGGAGCTGATCTCTGCTCTGTTCTGTTTATAGGTTCATTGTCTCCAGTTCTTGCTCTGTTGTTTTCACCTTCTGTACAGTCTGGTCTGGGTCTGGGTCTGGGTCTGGGTCTGGGTCTGGGTCTGGGTCTGGGTCTGGGTCTGGTCTGAGTCTGGGTCTGGTCTGGGTCTGGGTCTGGGTCTGGTCTGGTCTGGGTCTGGGTCTGGGTCTGGTCTGGTCTGGGTCTAGGTCTGGTCTGAGTCTGGGTCTGGGTCTGGGTCTGGTCTAGTCTGGGTCTGGGTCTGGTCTGGGTCTAGTCTGGGTCTGGGTCTGGGTCTGGGTCTAGTCTGGGTCTGGTCTGGGTCTGGTCTGGTCTGGGTCTGGGTCTGGGTCACTAGTGTCCATGTTTTCCAACTTTATTGACCGTAACTGACAGACAGACTGAAGCAGAGCGGCCATGTTGTTTTCAACTCCTCAGCTTCTCTGTTTCTCCATCAATGAATCATCTGGAAATAGTTACAACAACAACAACAACAACAACAACAACAACAACAACAACAAAATGCGCCAAAACACAGTGTCAGAGTGTAACTATGGACGGCAGCAGAGGAGACGGAGGGTAAACATCAGTTACTAGAGCGCAGAGAGGAGGACGAGGAGGACCAGACCAGACCAGACCGGACCAAACCAGACCAGACCAGACCGGACTGGACCAGGGACGTCACGATTACAGTTTTCTTTAGTACGATTATTGTCAGAGAATTTATCAGGATATTACAATAATCACGATTATTATGCGTTGACTGATTTCTCAACTCATTCACATGTAAAATCACATGAAAGGTCTTAAAGTTTCCTTTATTTCTATCTTTTGATGCTAAAATATAATTATATTACTAATTATATTTAAGTATCTGAAGAACCTGCAGGAGAAATGTTTGAATTATTTAAGTCATGAACTTCATCTCTACCAGATGTTTAAGTTTTAATCGTTTTTAATCGTTTGTCTAATTTTATGTGGCCTCATATAAAACTTATTATTTTGGTTAATTTATTTATGTTTAAATTACAACATAAACAAATGAGTAAAGCATGAAACTAGAAGCACAAGTGTAAAAGCGCTGGATGGAGCTGAACGTTTATGCACAGATGGGAGGAAGAAAAGCAGGTGATGCTGAGGACATGGACTACACGGCGCTTTCTCTACACGTCACAGAGACAGAGACACTGAGACAGAGACAGACACAGAGACAGAGACACTCAGACTGTCCGACGATTAAAAAAAAAAAAAGCGATCGACCCCGCGTCGCACTCGGACACAATTAATTGCAATGACACGCTAACATTTAATTTCCTACTAATTCAATGCAACGTTTGAAAAACACTGACGTATTTTAATGTTACTGTGTATTTACCTTTATTTTGACACACAAAGTCCCGCAGGTGGCCAAACATATTCGATGCGTTTCCTCCTGTGACTGACTTTTATAACATGATTTACATGTATCGGAAATATTCCCAGAGGCTGATTTAACACGTTTGATCGGGGGAAGTAACTCTTCTGCCATTTTCCCCACATGCAGCCTCTCACCTGCGACCTGCCGGGACCAAAACAAAGCAACACGCGCAGGCGCGGCAACACGTGGGTGCTGCGTTACTCTGTTTTCGTTCCGTTTGAGTTGCCCTTAACTATGGTTCCGGAGAAATATTTTCTGACGGTATTCAGGGAAAAGTTGCGATCAATTAATCGTAGCGCTTAATACCGCGATTAATTGTGAAATTGAGTAATCGTGACATCCCTAGACTAGACCCAGACCCAGATCCAGAACCAGAACCAGAACCAGACCCATACCAGACCAGGATATTGGTCATAATGTTATGGCAGATCGATGTATATGCTAAGAGATGACCTTTGACCTTTAAAGGTTTTTGCTTCCAAACATTAAATTTGCTAAAACGATGGAAATATAATCTCATGGGTGAAGTTACATGAGTGTCAGTAGTGAACAGTGTGGGAGGTCTAGTGTGTGAGTGTGTGTGTGTGTGTGTGTGTGTGTGTGTGTGTGTGTGTGTGTTTCTCAGCTACTAAAAGCCTGTCGGGGCAGCTGCCTTTATTCTGTTAAACCAGATACACTTTGATCCTCCTATCACTCCCTGGAGACGCACAACACACACACACACACACACACATACACACCTCAGCTGTTTAGTGGCAGCATGTGAACCCCCCCACCACCACCCCCCCAGAACTCGACCGTGAACTAACCCCCGCTACATCACTTCCCCGCAACCAGACCTCCTGAAGCTGCCTCGGGGCGAGGGCGGAGGAGAAGGTGGAGGAGGAGGAGGAGGTGGAGGAGGAGGGGGGAGGAGGTGGAGGAGGAGGTGGAGGAGGAGGGGGGAGGAGGAGGTGGAGGTGGAGGAGGAGGAGGAGGAGGAGGTGGAGGAGGAGGGGGGAGGAGGAGGTGGAGGTGGAGGTGGAGGTGGAGGAGGAGGTCTGGAACAGCTGCCAGCTTCTTGTTGCCAAAGCTCCAGGAGCAGATTTGGTTAAACCAGTCTGTGTTTTCAAAGGAGCCGTGGAGGAGTTTACAGTAAATGAAAGCGTGAGTAATGTCCAGGTCTGAAGGAGGCAGGTCCACGGAGCTCATGTCTGTGTAGCTGTGAATTATTTACCAGCCGTTCAACCTTTACAAGCAGCTCTGACCTCCTGCTGCGCAGAGACACAACCACAACACAAACCTTTAATCCTCTCCTCAGGAGCTCTGGTCCTCGTCTCCTCCACGTCGCTCTTTCTTCTGCACGATTTCTCATTTGTTCTCGGTGGATTTTCAGCGCAGATCTCGTAACGTCGGAGTAAAAACACAGAGTCTACGGCGCCCGAGGCCCGAGGCCCGGCTGCAGAGGGAACGCTTAATTATTCCGTGTGATGCTCCCTCAGACGGGAGGAGACTCACAACTAATTAGGAGCTGTTTGTGTGAGATAAAAAAAAAAGGAGCAGGCACATCCTCACCTGCTGGGAGCCACTGGTTAATAATTCAAACGCACCCTGTGGCTGAAAATACAGAATGTGAAGGAGGATTTACAGGGTTTCAGCCAAAAGAGTTCACTTTGTTTCTCCATCAGCTGTTTGCTCCAGGACGGAGGGTTTTTATCCTCACCTACAACAATGAGCACGTAATATAACAACGTAATATAAGATAAATCTGTTTAGATTCAATCCTTTAAAATACAGAAGCATCCGTTCATCTGAAAGCTTCTCGAAAACCTATAATCCCATCACAGTTCTTCTTCTTGCCTTGTTTGTTGTAATAGTTGTAGTTTTTTATATATTTTTTGATATTCTTATATCTTTTTCTTTAGTCCACCCATGTGGTTCTTGTTATCCCGGTGGTTCTTCTTCTTCTTCTTGTTCTTCTTCTGAACTGTTGATCTTTGCTTCTTTTCCTCATCAGAGCGTTTGATGTTTTTCTCGACTGCGTTTGAGGAAACACTGACCGACCTTGTGTCGCGTTACGCAGTGAAGCTGCTCCAGCCATAATTAGCAGTTAATCTGCACAAATGACAAATTAATTTCTTTAGTCGCACGAGTCTGAAGATCTGGAGGTGACAACGTGAAAATGAGTAGTTTTCACCCAGACGTGATGATCAGGCTCCTCCACATTCATCATTCATTCAACACTAATGAGACTGTGACGTCAACACGGCTGCTGCTGCTGCTGCTGCTGCTGCTGCTGCTGCTTGTTGCCGTGGTAACGCCATACCATAGTGAAGCCCTGTAAGACCACACATGGTCTCTGGTCCGGCATTAAACAGCACAGAGGAGAGTAAAACCAACGTGTGATCAGATTTTAAAGAAACATCTCATTCAGACACTAGAGAACTGGTTCTGGCCGTTAAAGTAGCGCCAGACTTCACCCGTGCATCATATGTGCAAACATGAGGACACAGGTGCAACAATATTCAACCTGCATGTAAAGAAAGCATCGTTCACGCTGCTTTCGTACCCGTTTTGAACTCTTTTTTTTATTGCCTCCTTGGATTTGGCTCAAACGTGTGTCAGTCTAGACCTGGATCCAAACTACGCTCTTGGACTGAATGTGGATCTGGCTCAATGTTGGACTTAAAATAAGCAGCGTCGCCGCGAGCCAAGATTCTTGAGGGGTAAAAGAAAAAAACAGAACGGGACACGCTTCCAGACTTTTAAACATTTCCAAGCACTGTTGTGATTTCAGCTTCTCTGCTCTGATTCCTTCTCGACAGCCGACAGGTTTGAGCATTTGAGTGACGTCATCTTGTCCCAGCCGACTAGAAGGACGGTGGCAGACAGAGGCCTCGACGCACTGCAACTTCAAACACATGCAACGCATAGAAAATACACAAGTGCACAGACTAGAAATACTTCCAGGAAATATCTTCAGCCCTAAAACGTCCCAGAATAAACGTTTAAATATTACTGAAGCCACTGATCTGCAGATAAAATGTGTCTGACGTCAGATTATTTGAATAATAAAAAGCAAAACTCTTGCTAAAGGTGAAATAAACCTCGTATCTAACTCCACTGACGAGTCCTAAAACTTTAATAACAAGCAGCGTCATCACTGGTTCCCATGGAAACGTCTCTGTTGTCGTCTCCTCGCAGGATGTTTCTGTCTTTGCTGGTGTTGAGAGAATTTACTGCACGTTTGCTGCCAAAGGCTGAGAAGTCAAGACGGCGTCAGAGCTGCTGCAGACGTCAGAAAACGTGTCCATCTAAAAAGTCTGGAGAACGGACCAGAGTCAGAGCAGAGATCAGGCCTTTAAAGATCAGACGATGAGCCCACGGTGAAGAGGCCGGATCGTAGCAACAGGACTATTTAAAAATAGTTTTAGTGTCATGAGCAGCGGCCGGCGGCTCATGTCCTAAATCTGTGACCGTCTGACCTGGACTCTGCAGAAACCTCAGAGCGCAGGAAATCTGAGCCGCTACAACTCGGCCGGTGGGATGAGGAGTCGCAGCACGACATCGTCCTGAATGACTGACTACGGACCGACACACTGACAGCGACGCTTCCCTCCGATAAACACAGATCCTCACACAGCTTCTCCTCCTCCTTCTTCTCCCTTCACAGCCTCCAGGTTCCTCCAGGGCTGATGTCAGCGAACGATGAAGAAAGAAACTGTTTCCTTCCAGGTTATTAAATAAAACTGACCACAAACACACAAAACATATATATTTATATATATATTCTACTGGCTGAGAGAAGCGTTACTGCAGTAGATCCACATAATGAACTATTTCATTGTCATGATGAGTGATATTGTAGAATAATTCCACACTAGTGGTAAAACAGGTTAAATGAAGCTGTTCACAGAGAAAAGCTCTGACTCATGATTCTAATGAAGTGAGCAAATTTAACAAACACCTTTTAGGAACCAAGGCAGGAGCCTTAAGATCTGAACTAATGTTGGAGTTACATATTTGTTTTTTTGTTTGTTTGTTTGTTTTTTGAAAGACGTTTGTTTGAAGATAATTTATCAGTTTATTACTCTAATAAAGGACAAATTCATTTAAACCAAATAAATACTTTTATTTAAGGTTCAGGACAAACAAATAATAATGAAGCTTTTCTTGGCATGTGCAGTATTTGCAGTATTTGTAGTATTTGCAGTATTTGCAGTATTTGCAGTATTTGTAGTATTTGCAGTATTTGCAGTATGTGCAGTATTTGCAGTATTTGCAGTATGTGCAGTATTTGCAGTATTTGTAGAAGGCGCGGTTACCGTGCAGCCTTTTCACCTGGCAACCAGAAATCCTATTTTCTGATTGGCTGATAGGTCTCTGACTTTCACTCCATAGATACTGATCATGTATTTCATATGGTTTTAAATATATAGATATTAAATGAGACACTGATCTTGGTTTGAAGACAATAAACCCCCATTCTCTGCTTCCTCTTATTAAATTTAACCGGGAGACGCGTTTAAATTTAGTCCAAACGCTTTAATCTCTGTTGAAGTTAATTCCTCGTCAGTATCTTTTACAGCAGACGGACTCTAAACACTCGAGCTGAATCAGTTCCCAGTTGGTTTTCATCTTTCTAAGAACGTTCTCTGACTGTGCTGCTACCGGCCAAGTTCTCACGTCCATGGAAGAGGAAAGGAAGCGCGACAGGCTGCGTTACTTCCATCCTTAACGGGACGGATTCAGGAGTGTTTTTTTTAAGCTTCGGATGAAAACCGCTCCACCATCTGCTGCTCTTTTACTTTTTTCTTGGTGCATCTGAGGCTCAGCTGCTCCGTTTATATCTGAGAACAAAAACTCAGACATTTCTAAATGCACTTTATTCTCCTTCAGTTAAACATGAATGTGGCTTCGCTGTGATGTCACACTTTCTCAGACATTTCAGGGTCTTGATCTCTGTTAATTATTGATGCCAGTGGCTTTAATCTCCTCTCATCTATGGTTAGAGATTATAAACATAATGAAACACTCTTCATCTCATGTCTTTTTCCTCTTGTGTGCAGATCATCAGGGTTCTGACACCTCTGAGCCCAGGAAAAGCTTCTGATTCACATCTGAAGAACAATGTGTTATTATTATTAGGGGCCTGAAAAACACCTGGACACCAGCTGACTGTGGTTCACCTCCTCTTTTCCTCCTCTCCTCCTTCCTTCCATCCTTATCTTCCCTCTGCTTCCTTCCTTCCTGTCTCATCACATTCCTCGTCCTCCTCTCTGACCCAGATACCAGGCGTTGACATGTTGACGTGGTCCCTGCCAAAAAAAGGACGCCGCTCACCGGGTCCCTTTAAGGACCACATCCTCCCCGGCAGCAGGTTGCTACGGCAACCGCACACCAACACACCAACACACCGACACACATCCGCACGAAAACACACAAACAGATAGAGAGATGAATGGAGGAGGACACTCACCGTCTCTCATCTCCATCACAGACGGACAGACGGATAGATAGATAGATAGATAGATAGATTGATAGATAGATGGATAGATAGATAGATAGATAGATAGATGGATAGATAGATAGATAGATAGATAGATAGATAGATAGATAGATAGATAGATAGATTGATAGATAGATGGATAGATAGATAGATAGATAGATAGATGGATAGATGGATAGATAGATAGATAGATAGATAGATAGATAGATGGATAGATGGATAGATAGATAGATAGATAGATTTCCATCTCGTTGCCATGACCACCAGCCGTCCGTCAGCCAAACTCCTCCCTCCCGCCTCCCTCCATCTTTCCCACCATCCCTCTCTCCCCCAGCACCATCTGCCCTCCATCTTCTCCTCCCATCTCAGCCTCCTGCTGGATTCTAACCTACTTCACGTTACAGTAACTGGTGTCACTGTGGATGTTAGCAGCAGATCATCTACACAGAATCCACTCAGGTCAAAGTGAAGACAAACACCAACAACAAGAGAAACGTTTCCTCCTAATCTCAATCAACAACCTGTTTCCTTATTTCCATTAAAAGTGGCCAAAGAGAATGAATTAAAAACGACACGTTAAAAAAGCAAAAACAGCGTTTTCCTTTCTTTTTTTATCATTACAATTATTATTTTTCTTTCTTTCTTTTTTCCACTTGTTTGAGGTTCTGTTTTGTAAAATTATTAAAAATGAAGTGTCATTTCTGGGCGGCAGCTGCAGCAGGAGGACGACTCAACACAACACACACACACACACACACACTCTGCAACTGTGACAGGATCATTCAAGCTACACCCACCAGCCATAACATTATGACCACCTTCCTGATATTGTGCAGGGGACGGACGTGTCCTGAGGGTCAGTGGTGTTGTTTGAGTTGATCCTGAAGCGTCTCTGATGGCTGCTGCCTTCAAGGAGTGTCACTGTTATAGGAGGGGGGTGGGGGGTCTGGTCTGGTCTGGTCTGGGTGGGGGTGCTACATGTCTACGTAACATTCACACCAATGAATGAAAAGTCCACAAGTTTCCCAGCAGAACATTAAACTGTCACAACACGGTTTAAATGTCAGTGGTCATAATGTTGTGGCTGATCGGTGTACTCTGTGTACTAGGCCGATAAACTCAGAGCTGCTTCCTGCCTCTTCTAATCAATCCAGGAGGAGACGTCTGATCATTAGCCAGTAAGAGAAAAGTAGAAATCAATAGAGAACATGAAAACTGC